>NC_135856.1:32900572-32925572 GCF_031162955.1 Sander vitreus
TCACCCCACAAGTTTTCTATGGGATTGAGGTCTGGGGATTGGGCTGGCCACTCCATAACATCAATCTTGTTCATCTGGAACCAAGACTTTGCTCGCTTACTGGTGTGTTTTGGGTCATTGTCTTGTTGAAAGACCCATTTCAAAGGCATTTCCTCTTCATCATAAGGCAACATGACCTCTTCAAGTATTTTGATGTATTGAAACTGATCCATGATCCCTGGTATGTGATAAATAGGCCCAACACCACAGTATGAGAAACATCCCCATAACATGATGTTTGCACCACCATGCTTTACTGTCTTCACGATGTACTGTGGCTTGAATTCAGTGCATGGGGGTCGTCGGACAAACTGTCTGCGGCCCCTAGACCCAAAAAGAACAATTTTGCTCTCATCAGTCCACAGAATGTTGCCCCATTTCTCCTTTGGCCAGTCAATGTGTCCTTTGGCAAATTTCAACCTATTCAGTACATGTCTTTTTTTCAGCAATGGGACTTTGCGGGGGCTTCTAGCTGATAGCTTTGCTTCACATAGCCTTCTTCTGATCCTAACACTACTCACAGGTAACTTTAAGTCTTCTTTGATTTTCCTGGAGCTGATCATTGGTTGAGACTTTGCCATTTTGGCTATTCTTCAAGCCATCTGAATGGTAGTTGACCGTTTCTTCCCACGTCGTTCAGGCTTTGGATGCCATTTCAAGGCATGCCTGAGTAGCCTATCATTTTCTGCACTTCTTTATATGTTTTCCCCTCTCCAATCAACTTTTTAATCAAAGTCCGCTGTTCCTCAGAGCAATGTCTGGACCGACCCATTTTGCTGAGTATTTCAGTGTGAAATGCACTATAACCAGCATGCACAACATTTACTTCCTTCCTTCCTTAAATATGGGCCATAATTGACACCTATTTCTTCACAGAATCAATCACCTCAATAATTGAACACAACACTGCTATTATTTTGAACATGCCCCTTTCAATTACAGATTCAATTACACAGAATGAGCAGCATGCATGTCATGACTGTTTGGTCTGTTGGTTTTCTATGACTCTACATGCCATGCAGAAATATCACTTCTACCAAAACATTTGATTTATGAGGTTAGTGATGTTGGACTGCTATTATTTTGAACACAACTGTAGGTGCATGTGTGTATCTGAGCACAGCAATGTGTGTTCAGGAAAAGTTTGTACTGTTTGATACTATGAAAGAAGTCTACTCCAGGCAAAAAGGCAGATGTAGAGCAACACTGAGAGTGAGGCAAAATGCAGCAAGACATATTTTATGCGAGTAGCAGTGGAGAATGTTTGTTTGAATCAAAGAAACTGGAATACCGTGGTAACATATGGTGAGATGCGTAGTGAACCAATCAACAGATGTCTCAAAAGCTACGCAACTATATTTGCTAAATGAAGTAGCATATGCCAAATAGTGTATTTGCAGAAATATGCTGAAAGGCAGACAACAACGTAGAAGGATGGTGAATTTTAGAAAAACAATCAGAAATCTTTATTGAAGGAATTGCACTATACAGGTTACATCAAGCCGTTTTCCTCCAGTTTTCCTTTTTTTTTTTAAACAGGAACAAGATTACCCTCAACCACCCTCCACATACACCTCTTGGCAGCTAGTATGTTCACGTAAGTGATAATCACCTCAAGGCAGGGCAATAAACAGTTTGATATGCCCGGCTTGTGGACGGTAACCTTCCACAAGCCGGGCATATCAAACTGTTTATTGCCCTGCCTAGAGGTGATTATCCCGTTTATTCTACTTCTTGCTTGCCAACATAATAAAACAATTCAAATACTTTAATAATTATGCTTTTTCTTATTTGTATTGCACGCTTATTAAATATGTACTCTGTTTGAATTCATCTCCCTCAAAAAGTAGTCCCTTTAGAACTACGGTGAATAACGTTAGCTCAGCTGTAGCTAATTAGTTTCTATAGCAACCACAGTGCGGGTCAGTTGTCACCGTCAGTCTATCCTTCTGGTGGCTCTTCCACTCGGTGAAAACCTCGATAGCAAAGGCAGTTGCCTTTTTTCGTGTTTGATTCAAGGGCCTCGTCTTCAATTGTAGCTCCTCATCTGTCAGATCTCGTTAACGGGGACCCTGGGCCTTGTCTTTTTCTTTTGTCATTCCGTCGTGCTCATCGCTCTTTAACCAGTCCTCAAATGTCTTCCCTCCTCCAAATATATTGAAGTTGACAATGAATTCGTCCATTTTTAAAACACTGTAATGTTTAGAACTACGGCGAATAACGTTAGCTCAACTGTAGCTAACGTTAATTAGTTTCTGTAGCAACCACACAAGGCTGCATCTGATCACTGTATCTCGCTTGCAAAACTATGTATCGACTGACCCTCCGATAGATTTCCGACACATTTTAGAAACTTTTTTAACCCTCCTGTTGTCTTCGGGTCTAATTTGACCCATTTTCAAAAAGTTTCTACATCACAAATTTGGGTTTCTTTCAACCTAATTGTCAAAGAATATAACGTGGATGGTTCCATACAACGCTCTTCACAAGTAAGTACACTCTTCATTGAATTTGGATGTTTTGTATTTTGTAGCATTAAAGACAAAAGAACGTTGAAAAAAGTGACAAAAAATAAATAAATCAAAAATTGGGAGTAAAAAAAATCGACAAAAACATAAAAAAGTGACAAAAAAAGGTCGAAAAAAGTGACAAAAAAATTTGACAAAACGTCGGAAAAAGTGACACGTGTCGAAAACGAAAAAAGAAACGTCGAAAAAAAATAAGTTTCAATTTAAACGAAGGGAAGACAACACAAGGGCAAGGTTTATTTTTACAATGGACCTCATGTTTGAAATTTCTGTGATAGAAAAAGAATACAAGCGGCGTATTGATCTACTATTTGATGACGCTGTGCTCAGTCAGCAGGCAGCCTGCTGGGTTAATGCCCTCCTCCCAGCCAATCAGAATCAAGCATTCTTAAACGAAGTAGAATAAGTTATGTCATGTTCATGTTTTTTCTCAATTATGAGTGTACATTCTCACAGCTATGCATCAATATTCTTTCAAAGCATAGGCCCACATATGTCCATAACGTATTAGGTGGCTCAAACTCAGTAATTATTTACAATGTGTCAACCATTCCGTGAGGCGATCAAATACCAACAGGAAAAAAAAGAGAGATAAATAAATAGGCAATGGATAGAAAGAAGAATGGTTTATAAAAAATAAAAAAAAAAATAAAAAAAAAACAGTTTGTGGGGATTTGGGGGGGGGGTTCCTCAGTTACAATTAGGGACACTCACCCAGTGGGCAACTAACAATCAGAATTCTTTTTAGTCAACTTTAACTTCACACACAAGCGCAAAGTGTAAACGCACAAACAGTCAGTTTTCTAGTCTTGTCTTTTGCAAGGCTTATTAACAAAGCATGTATTTTTTTCCAATATCAGTTACTGTATTGTTTATTTTGTTAATTATTCATGCATTGTTTAGTCTTTAAAATATGGCTGATGGCTGAAGCTATAATAACTAAATAAATAAAACATTTTCCGAAATTAAAAGACAGCAAGAAACTAAATATGTTAATTTCTGATAATGTCATTGACTTTGTGAATACAAAGTGATAGAGCTATCCCTTTAAACTCAACCAGATGCCTAAATAATGAGTCTCCTAAGGTACGCGGTGACCTGGTGGTTCCTCTCAGGTTCCTGGCAAAGTAACTCAGTTTGTTCCGGAGAGATGTGCATGTGGGACTCCTAATGCACAGAACTCAAACTTCATAATGAATGAGTTTATGTTTATCTCATCATGTCATGACATCAATAACCTGGGGCTTGCGATGAGTTTCATGGTATCTTTTTATGCTGTTTTGTACTGTATGTATTTTCTTGGTGAGTGTTGCGTATTTGTATAAAGATCAAGGGATAGGCATAGTTAACAATCTTAGGCTATAATTGCTAGGGTTGGGCATCGTTTGGATTTTAAAGGAGGAGGAGATTCCAGATCGACCCATCTGAGCTTTCATTTTCTCAAAGGCAGAGCAGGATACCCAGGGCTCGGTTTACATCTATCGCCATTTCTAGCCACTGGGGGACCATAGGCAGGCTGGGGGAACTCATATTAACTCATATTAAACAAGCTCATAAAGTGACATTTTCATGCCATGGGACCTTTAACAATTCCGATTCCAATTCCCATTCTTACTTTCGATTCCGGTTCTTACCGGTTCTCGATTCTGATTCTTTGAGGGGTGGAGTTGAAACGGGTCACATGCCTATTTTCACAAATAACAGGAACGTTTTATTTTGATTCAGTGGTGGTTTGCAGTTTTACAGGGCTTTTTCAATGTAAAATAAAGCCACACTAGAGCGCTGCTTACTGTGCTCCAAGGCTGCAACACAACAAGCGCCTGGCAGCTTCGGAAACCAAAACTCGCACATATTAAATTGGGAAGCGATGATCGGATTTGAAACCAAATCCTCTAAACGATTCCAAACGATTCCGATAAAGAAAGTAATTACTAAT
The DNA here is from genome assembly GCF_031162955.1 of Sander vitreus. Classification (NCBI taxonomy): domain Eukaryota; kingdom Metazoa; phylum Chordata; class Actinopteri; order Perciformes; family Percidae; genus Sander; species Sander vitreus. The sequence continues at coordinate 32,905,076 of NC_135856.1, forward strand.
CGTAATTTTTGAAACGATTATACGTAGGAATCAATTCTCGATGCCTAATCCTAATAATTGCTATAGTACTGTATGTGGTGTTGGTCCATGCTATATCCCTGCCCCTATCAAAATAAAGATAGGTAAAAAAAAATAACACACATCACAATATCTCAAGGTAAACCACATGTAATGCACATTTTTGAAGTATCACATTAGAAAAACCTCTAAAGTTTTTACGCTCGAGGCTTGAGGTGGTTGTTGCTTTTGTTGAAATAGTTAATGCACTCATTATGGAATGGAAACGCCTTTGCCAAATAAGTTCTGACATAGCGAACATTTAACTCACATGGCTCATCAGCTGTCAGCTGTGGATATTACATTAATTTGTCTTTGTCTCCAGAAAGCATGAATCATGGCCAACACTTGCTGACATGAAAGAACAAATAATTTGATCTCATACATGAGTAAGATGGCCAAGGCGACGTGTTTTTTTTCCCCCGGTTTGCAACATTGACTTTTTCTACTGTTTCCTGACAGATTCCAGCCATGTATAGGCTATGGCGCCAACTTCTGAAGAAAATACGCTGTTGCCTACTTTATACGCTCCAAACCAGTTGACGGAAATGCACCTAATTTGCAGGGTTTTTTTTGTTTTTTTGGACAGTAAACTTAAAATTAGCTTGACAGTTGAATGGAATCATATAGCTACTGATACGTGTGACAGAGAAAAGCAGCTCCTCACCACTGAAGACTTGACGTCTTTACTTGATAAATGACTTTATTGATAATTTGACAAATAGATTGAGTAATAATAATAACAAAAGACAGACTGTTATTGTAATCTTTAGGGAGAGTTTAACCACCCAGTGCTTCACCTCCGTTTCCTGCCATTCTCTGCCTGCTACACATCTGCACATGTGAGCCCTGTCAACAGCTGAGACAAAGTACTTTCCACCACAACACACTGACTTGGTAATCCCCAATTAAACACAATAATACTATTTAGTGAGCAGCTGTCCCCACAGACACCTGACACACACACACACACACACACACACACACACACACACACACACACACACACACACACGTGAACACAGCCAAGCACATGCGTGGTAGCACACACACTCACACACACACACACACACACACACACACACACACACACACACACACACACACATATGGGCTAGCCTCCATGCTCTGCTAGAGCGTGTTAGCTGCCTCACCAGATGCCTGCTGGATAATCTAGGTGCCACAATGTGTTGTTCTGCTAGCCAGTGTGTGTGTATTTGTTTGTATCTGTGTGTGTGTGTGTGTGTGTGTGTGTGTGTGTGTGTGTGTGTGTGTGTGTGTGTGTGTGTGTGTTTGTGTATGAACACCTGCCAAGATGTGGGCTAAAAAAAAAGGGCTAAAAAGTCTGTCAATTGGCTTGTTTGCAATTGAAGCACCTTTTGGGTGAAGTAGCTCTTCTAGGCTGGTGTCTTTTCCCTTCCTGTCATCCTCGTGCCCACCCTATCTTTCTTTTTTAACTCCGTTACTTCGCTCTTCACACATCCCTTTTTTGCACTCTTGGCCCATCCTTTTTTCTGTCTGGAAGGTACCCCAACACCTGTGCTTTCCCTTCCCCAGCCTCCACTTTGTGCCTGCTAGCAGCACATGTTCTGCCTAACGCGCTGTCAAGGAAACCCTCAGTGATTATTGTCTCTACTTTGTTCTGTCAAACCCAGTGTCTATTCAGATTGCTTTTAGCTTCCGCTGATGGCAGACACTTGATTTAGAGTAGCATGAATGTAGGGAAAGAAGAACATTTAAAAAAGACAAACAACAGTTTTTTTTATTGTGGGTGAAGCTATCTTTTAAATTGGAGCGAGTGATTCCCCCCCCCCCCACCCTTGTTTTTAAATTTCCGAGTAAAAAATGCTTCGTCGAGTGATTTCCATTTCTATTATGGCTACTATATATGCATCACAGGCACACACTCAAACACACCCACACCTCTGCATAATTTCTGAAATAAGTAGCCACTTATTTACAGCAAATCTGCATTTGCCACTTAACTCACTCGCTGCGGCGGCCCACCACAGTGACACAGTCATGGTGTACATTTATCTAAGAGTTCCTCAAGCCACCTTCTCGTTTTTTTTTTCTTCTCCTCCTATTAGATTGCCGCTCTCTCTTTTTCAATATGTCAAACCCCCAATTGCTCTCCTTCTCTCCATTCTTCATGTAAGTGAGTGAGTTATCGCACAGTCACCAATTCATTTCTAAACTGGATCAGATGTCGTTCATGCACTCTTAGACCTTGTTCTTCAGATTGGTCTTCAGAGAGAAGATCTTTAAAGATACTAATGTACAGTATGTAGCCAGAGGATAACCGCAAATGCATTTGAGGGTGTGTGGGTGTGCGTGTTTTTAGTTTTACAGTAAGTAGTCTGGATGTCTGGCTTTGCTCCTTCCCTGCTCCTATCTGTGTGTCAAAATTCCTTTGCTACAGGAAACAACAAGACCAACCTCAGAGCTAGCGAGCTAACGCTACACGCTGAAAATGGCAAGTTTTGATGAAAATTTAAATCGTGCAACAAGGCAAGCCTGCTTGGTTCTTGGTCTTTCATGCTATTTGTATATGAAACTGTATATCCATACCATGCCCACACAATTGAGCTGAATGACAAGTCATTTTCATTTCTCCCACTTCAGAGGAATGATTTTCTTCTGAAACAGTGCTAGAAGGCTCAGACTCTTCTTTCTCAGAGATCTTCCTTTTTCTTGTTACACCTCTTGAATGGAATGCTTTAAAGGGTGAGGGTCGGTCATGACACTAATGGTCTACAAAAGCAACAAAATATCTCTGAAGTCAGAAAATGTGCTATATAGCACTACAGGCAGGGCTTCCACAGGAGCATGTGAATTGTAGCTTTAAACAGTTTTGATAAGACCTCATTTGGAACCCAGATAAGAACATTTATGCAACTTGGGTTTTATTTTAATAGTTTTTTTTGTTGTTCCTATCAGTAATATCATTATATTTACAAGTAAGAACAGAAGTACAGCGAGCCATTGCTATGGAGACGATACACCGTCTCGGCTAGTCGCATTGGGGTAGACCGGCAGGTTTCAGAACGATGCAGAGCTTTGCAAGTTTTTGCAAGTTTCAACTCGTCTCGTCACGAATGATTGGTCTGAACTGTCTGTGGACATAATCTGCAAAAAATGGCAATTAATTAAAGAATTAATGAACCGTTAGGGTATTTGCACGTGCTCTTAAATCATTTTAACATTTCGCACACAACGAAACGCTCGCACTGTCGAGCCCTGAACCATTTTTACAGTTTACAGACCAACTTCCGCTTCAACTTTGACTTGCCGTGTTTGTGTGCGCACAATGACGACAATGATTATTATTGAGCTCAGTTTCCGGTTCTCATGGTAAATAAAGTGGTTGAGATAATCTGTTTAAAATGTTAGCTCGTTTACAACCTGTCTGATCATTCCGGCTGCTCGTGTTATTTTGTCCTGTCTGACTTCTTGTAACGGTGTTACCGTGTTCCCAGATCTCATCAGTTCATTTAGAGAGTACGATATTATTATAACTGCAAGAGCTACAGAACTTAATATTGTAATTATCCTTTAAATTAGGAAAATAGGAGAAAAATAGGAGAGTAACACCCTCACTCAATGACTAGGTCCCTTTATATTCCCTAGGCACACATTGATTAAACCTATACAGAAGTCTCGACGTGATGCCTGTTGTCATTTGAAATTTCACTTGACTGAAATTCTGCATGCAAAGATTGGAATTACATTTCTTTCTTTCTTTCTTTCTTTCTTTCTTTAAGTCAGAAAAAATTGCATTATTTCCATTAGTTTATACCGTTTCAGACAGTTTGAAGTGTTTTACAATTACAGGCCAGACAGAGCAGACAAATGATGTTGACGGGGAGCCAGGCCAAGTGGAATGCAGAAAGGAATTGTACTCACTGAAGTTAAAATGGAAAATATCAAGCAGTATTCAACCAATGACTGTAATTTAACCAAACCTCTTCGGGGGTACTTGACAAGGCATATTAAACAAGGCTATGGCTTTTTTGGAAAGCAAAACAATGACAATTGGATATAGAATTGGGTCTAACTCTGTCTTTCTGTAATATTAAGTATGAGGCATGTCAGAGGGACAACAAGCCCAAGTCTTGAGTTCAGAGGCTGACGGATCTCAGAATCGATATCGAGAAAGGCGAAAAACATGGGATTCCCACAGCTGGAGCTAGTGTTCTTTGCACCTCTTTCAGCCCATAAGCACCACTGATGTGCCAGGAACCAGACACGCTGAAGCTGCTCCAGTAGATTTACTCGGGGGCCAAACAAATGCCAAACCAGAAAGAACGCACACAGCTTCCCCCACAGCTTCCCAGAGACAGAAAAGAAAAGTTACTTTGTCAGCCAACTTCGCCTGCATACAAAAGGGGTTAAAAAATAAGAAGGCAGAGCTACACACACACACACACACACACACACACACACACACACACACACACACACACACATACACCATACAGGCAGTCTGACAGACAAGGTTGGAGAGAATAGATGTGGGCAGGTTCAGTGATTCCGATGTCAGAGGCAGTCTGAACGCTCTCTGTGTCTATCCTCTCTCCACTAGACCTTACATGGCAGTTCTCCTCTCCGGGGTGTTCTGAGAAGACAGGAGGGGCAGCGGGAAGAGAGGAGCGGAGGGATGAAGGGGGGAAAGCACAATGGCAGGTACTAGGGGATTGTTCCAATGCCCTTGACATGAGGGAAACGCCGGAATAGGAGAAAACAAGAGCCAACCTATAAGGGGAGATGAGAGAAAAGAAAGTCTGAGGAGGGGTGTATGTGTGTGTGTGTGTGTGTGTGTGTGTGTGTGTGTGTGTGTGTGAAGTAATTTTTTTTCCTCTTTAGATTTATACATGTGTGTTCGTGCTTTCCTATAAGGGCTTATTTTGCATGACTAGTGGTAAAATCAAGATCAAGGCTTGTGTATTTTAAAAGTTCTGGCAAGCCACTGGCAAAGTGTGTGAGTCCATTTCCTCTGAGAGCAGGGCAGTGTGTGTGTGTGTGTGTGTGTGTGTGTGTGTGTGTGTGTGTGTGTGTGTGTGTTTGTGCACACACTCACTGCCCACACCCAGCATGATCCCAGACCAGGGCTTTTCTTTGGGCGAGCAGATGTTTTCCTCTCACCTTGCCATACCTCATAAAGCATGATGGCTCAGGACCCTGGGGCCAGTCTGGCACACATACACACATGCACAAGTATGCATGCCCCATCAGTGCCAAACCGCCACCGCTACAAATCCATGCATACACACACACACACACGCACAAAACACATGGTAATACCCAAACACATACAGATGCATAGAGATAGGCTGAGTCTGACGGCATGCCTCCGCACACTCACATACATGGAGAGAAAAGTGTCAAGGGCAGTGCAATGAGAAAGTTTGAATGCCACAACATCTAAAAGCCACAGGAGAGGCAGGCAGGCGACCAGCACTCACTCACACAGTGAAGAGCAGAAAGTGAAAGAAAGAGCTACGGTACTTTAGAAGTAGCAGCCAGAATATCACAACTGGCTGCACAGTAATAAAACTATCATAAGCATGTGTTTCACGCCAGTCATAAGATTATGAATTTGTTGGTCATTTCACCAGAACAATAATTAGGCTATACATCCTCTCATCACACTCAGACTCACAGTCTGACAGTGATTGCAGACTGTGCTAATTTGAGATTGTTATCGATCCCTCTTTTGGTGCATTCACAAATTATTTACACAATGATATTTTTGATAAATAATCATCAGTAACGTGGATATAATGACTAAGTGGGTAAAGGCAACTAATAGAACAGCTTGAACAGTCTATTTAGTTCAGAAAATGACATCACTTTACTGTAATGTAGCCTTTAAAAGCAGGAAAAGTCAACACTTGTCATATTGCGATAATACGATATCCAAAATCTAAGACGATATCTAGCCTCATATATCTATCAATATAATATTGATAGATTGCCCAGCCCTAGTCTGAATCTTGAATGGAGTTAGAGCCATTCTGTTGCATGTCATGTGTAGGGGCTCACTGGTCGGTACTTGGTTTCAATGACGTTCATAGCGGACAAAGCTGACTCACTGCTCACCCCTGCGAATGCCGTGTTTGAGCTATGTTACTGGTTACCGGTTGCACGGTGTTCGTGGTTCGACTGCTCATGTTTTCCAAGATGACGGCCGAATGTAAACGCGGACGCTACTGTCTTTATAATCTATCTTTTTAATAAACTGTCTGTACACTTACAAAGTTCTCAATGCTTCGGTTTACATGTAGTGACCCTCATTATGCTACCGTTTAAGTGTGGTGCTATTTTGAGCCTTGTTCGTGGTAGAAAATTGTGATTTACCCTCTGCCCCGAAAGCTAGCGTTAGCGGCTAACCACCGGTTTTGCGGTAGCTTGTTAAAGACGCATTCGATTAGCATGAAAACATATCCCAGAGAATGTTCGACTAGGTACACATATGTTATTAACCCCTAGTTTCATTTTACACCGCAATTGTCCTTTAATAAATAGACTAAACCGTTTGTATAATGAACAATAAAAACAAAGCAACGCCTCTTTCCTGCCACAAATACTGTCAGAGGTTTATTTTAGACTGATGGTATTTATAATGCCTGATTTTAGGGGACTGCAGGCCACTTAACACCCCTACTTCCCATATCCATGTGGTATTATGATAACAATGAGTGATTCTCTGAATATTCCTTTTTGTTTTACAGCACATTGTCCCCTATTTTGTTTTTCTCATTTCTAGCCAGAACAAATGAAATGCACCCTACAATCACCGGGCTTCAGATGAATTCATTATATATAAAAAAAATAAAAAATAAGTACCAACCACCAGTTGCAAACACACAAAATAAACCCCAAACCAAAACCATTTCATGAACTTGCATGTTGGTAGCTTTAAATCCGAGTATGAATTATATGCAGAAAAGTTTTAGGTCAGAATATATATTTTCCTCTTAAAAAAAAAACATTTTTTTTCATCTTCACCCATCCCACCTTAATTATAGTTTATAACACACAAGTGGATACAGGACCAGAGAGAACAGAGAAAGTAGAGACATTAGGCGACACACACACACACACACACACACACACACACACACACACACACACACACACACACACACACACACACACACAGTATATGGAGCTATGGTAACAGCTATAAATCCAGATTTGTGGCTTGGGTGGTATTGGTTTAGGGTTGTGTGGTGCACTGAACCTAAACCCAGGCACAAAGATTAAGTTTCTTCACAATATGAAGTAGGGCCCGACTGGTATGGGCTTTTTAAGAATGATAGCGATTTCAGAGGGGAAAGATTCACCGATTACCGATTATGGCGGCCAATATATACACACACGCACACACACACACACACACACACACACTCAGACTTGACAGAGATGCAAAGAACCAGCTTTGACAGAGAGACCACAGGGCAGTCGACACGACAAACTGCTGAGATTCTCATTATGACCCCGCAGAGAAAATCCTTTTTAATCGTGCAAGCATTACCCATTGGTAATCCACTGTGGATCATAATGAACTGTGATACTGAAGGCAAACGCAAGGTGGCAGAAAGCCTGGAAATACCCCCAGCACACACCACAGTGCTTACACAAGGACTCAGTTTAGGTTTTTAACTCTCATGTAATCAACCAGGGGCAGAGCTGACTGCAGACAGAAGATCCATTCACTTTGTCAGTGCATGTCTCTGTTGGGGTATCATTTGGGATAATAAATGACCACAGGGAGAAAGTTGTCTATGGGATTTAATTGAAGGACTTTTTGTGTTTTATTTTTGTTTTGTCTTTTAAGAGGCCATTTTTTTATTTTACAGACAACATATTGACCCTAGTGTTTTATTGGCATTGGCTTTACTTCCTCATTGTTTACGTTTCTCTTCCTTTTTTATCCTCTTCACCTTATTATAACATATTATTATGTAGAGAAGTATTGAACAGATTTTGACAAAATACAAACCTGACCATAAGTATTACACAAAGTAAGAAATAATTTTGTGTTTTAGATGTTATGGGCCATATATTTGACTAGAAGTCATTCACGGATAAACAAATGCATAGTATGTTGTCCTACATACTGTAGTCATCACTGAGTTACAGTATGTGATGTTCAATTACACATCTACTTTATAAACCGTGCTTACTCCGGTCTAAACAAAAGCAACGTGTCATTTTTCTGTGAATGACACTGTCCATGATGCAACTCTCATAACATTAGAAAAGAATCATGAAGAATCGAGGTGATTAAACAATGTTGTTTAAAGAGGGTTCTGGGTCTCCAGTACCCCAAATAGAACATTAAAGAAAAGGTTACATTTACAAAGTCCATCTTTAAATAATTCTCAAGTCCATATGTGCATTGAATGAGTTATTGGTCACTGTAATTGTTTCTCGTCTTCATACTGACTGCAATAGTCCCTAGAGTGATTTCAATGTCAGTAATAGGGGACACAAATCTGCACTTCTTCCGAGCAAAAGTTATTTTAAAGGTTTAAGTATTGGTCTTTTTAAATTCCCTCCTTCTTGGCAGCTTAGGGGTTAAGGCACTGGCCATGAAGAGCTTATGTGGTTTGTGTCTGTGTGGGGACATTTGTTGCATGTTAATGTTATTACTTCTCCTTCTCCTCTGCCATCTCTATACTCTCTGCTCTCAAATAAAGGCAGATAATGTCCAAAAAATGATGAAAAAGTATGTAACGTTTGAAGATGCCCACTTAAAAGGAATCGCTTCATGTCCAGGATGTACCAATGGAACAATTGCAGTGACCAATAACTCTTTAAATGTACAAACGGGCATGCATTAGGCCCACAGGATATATTGTTTCAGGATTTCATTTTCCACGACTAAACCAGTGTTTGCCTAGCCTGGTTGACACCAGAACCTTCTCAGTTGTAACTGAGAGTGGGTCTGGGGAAGGTTCATTCACGGGTCATTTCCAAAGGGGGCGTCACCAACGGACGCCGCTCAAATGCCTCTGGGCGCAAATGGATAGTCCTAAAACCAATCAGAGCAATGAAGGAGATGATGCTTCAACGTCGCTACGCTATCGTCATCGTGTAAAGCCCGCCTCAACGGTTCTGATTGGTGCCTCGATTTGGAAAAATTGGAAATGGGCTTGAATGGGCTCTTGGACAGATGGACTTGCAGAGCCAATCTCAAATTTGCCGGAAGTTCATCAGGGTTTTCCCAGGCTAGTGTTTGCCATTACCACTGTCTGGGTAGGCCCACCACAGTTTCATAATGAACTGAAAATAGTTGTACACTTTTTAACAGGTGGGGTCGGCACACTCTGACCTGTTTAACTGCTTGTTAGCGCAAGTATCTAATCAGTCAATCACCTAGCAGCAACTCATTGCATTTAGGCATGTTTAAGACAGATCTGCTGAAGTTCCAAATTAAGCATCAGAATGGGGAAGAAAGATGATTTAAGTGACTTTGAATGTGGCATGGTTGTTGGTGCCAGTATTTCAGAAACTTGTTTTATTTATTATTAAGTTGAATACTGGGATTTTTACGCACAACCATCTCTAGGGTTTACAGAGAATGGTCCGGAAAAATGGAAAATATCTAGTGAGCAGTAGTTCTCTGGGCTTAAATGCCTTGCCCCAAAGGGTCAGAGGAAAATGGCCCAGACTTCGAGCTGATAGAAAGGGAACAGTAACTCACATAACCACTCGTTAGCCCGAGGTAGAAGAGCATCTCTGAACGCACAACATGTCGAACCACGAAGCAGATGGGCTCCAGCAGCAGGAGACCACACCGGGTGCCACTCCTGTCAGATTAGAACAGAAAAACTGAGGCTACGATTGGCATCACCAATATTAGACTATATAAGATTGCTCTGATGAGTCTCAAATACTGCTGAGACATTTAGATGGTCAGGTCCAAATTTGGCGTAAACAACATGAAAGCACGGATCCATTCTGCCTTGTATCAATGGATCAGACTGGTGGTGGTGCACACTTTGGGCCCCTTTACTACCAGTTGAGCATTGTTTAAACGCCACAGCCTGCCTGTGTATTGTTGCTGACCATATCCATCCCTTAATGACCAGGGTTCCTATCTTCTAATGGCTACTTCCAACAAGCTAATGGGCCATGTCACAAAGTTAAAATCATCTCAAACTGGTTTCTTGAACATGACAATAGTTTACGCCACTAAAATAGCCTCCACAGTTACCAGATCTCAATCCTCTGAGATGTGGTGGAACGGGAGATTCACATCACGGATGTGCAGCTGACAAATCTGCGGCAACTGCGTGATGCTATCATGTCAGTATGGACCAAAATCTCCGAGGGATGTTTTCAGCACCTTCTTATAGCTATGATACCACGAATTAGGGCAGTTCTGAAGGCAGACGGGGGTCAGTACAAGCGAGGTACACCTGCTAAAGCAGCCAGTGAGTGGGCTAAAATAGCTCCTGCCTTCCTTTCAGGCAATGTTGGCGCTCGCAATTTACTGGGCCTTTTACTTCACCTGCTCACCGTTGAGGTCACCTCAGCTGGCTATGAGAGAAAAACACGAGTTAAAGGAATGGTAAGCAGGCTCTCGTCATGTGTTTGTATCTGTGCACACCAGTGTGTGAAGTCTAACACAGCGTACCACCTTTCATCTGTATTTGTGTTTTTAGAGGAACACGCACCCACAGACACGCACAGTGACGAGATGTCTTGTTTTTTATCCAGGCAGTGTAGCGCTTTCATCTTCCCATGTGTCAGTCAACTTTGGCCTGTGTTTTTTTTTATTTTTATTTTTTTATCTTTTTGGATGGACACGCATACACAAAAACAAACGCACAGCGAGCAAAGCTTTTATGTCTGCATGCCTGACCTAATATTTAAACACAGAAACTTTTGAAACGTTATCTTCCTCCGACTAGTATGGAAAGTGCAACTTCAGAGGTGCTCGGTTCAATCTTTAGGCCCATCAGAGATGACAGTGCAGTGAAATAATCAAAAACTTCTCCAGCTGCCCTGTAGATTCCATTGGTTATGAAAGCCAAAGATAAAAGGATGCCTTTGAAAATACATTCTATGCAGAGCCACATATGTCTCTTCCAATTTAGCCTAAACTGGTTCACTACCCCCTGACGAGGCCCGGCACACACTCACTGCCAGCATACACATACATGCACCTACACTGTAATGGAAATACACGCGCGTGCGTGCGTGCGTACAATTGTGGAACTATCTGGAACATTTTCATAGAGGATCCTCTTTGTTTAAAGCTTTGAATCAGGCCCAAGTTTAAGGTTGTTTTTTTTTCAGTTGAATAGCATTTAATTCAATTTTCAGTCCTCACAGTTACATAGTCAGAGGTTGCAGATTAATTCCATCTCTCCTCTAAAATATCTCCTGACTTTATTTCATGGTTCAGGTTCTTTGTATTAAATCCAGAACGATAACACCGGTCAATCACAGACATATCGGTATTGGCGTATGTGTCTTCCGAAATATGCCGATATGAAAAACCTTTTTTACAGAACATAATGCATAAAATGATGCTTGTGGTGATTTAGAAAAGGTATTATATAGCTATTTATCTTATTATTTTTTTTATTTATTTAAATGGTTAGCAATTGAGTGATACTGCACATGATTTTTATTTAGCCATTTATTTGACTTGTCACTAGTCTTTATTTTCTCAGTGTTCATTTCTAGAATGTATTGACAATGGATTACATTATATGTCAACTATTTCACATGGTTACACATTCTTTGTAGTTATTTGTTTAGAAAATCAGCCTTCTGATTGCCTTTTCATACTCATATCGGTGCACAAGCCACATAAAAAAGGTCTATTTTCATTCCAGCTCAAAAAACCCTATATTGGTCGCCATATCGGTAATCAGTGAATCTTTCCCCTCTGAAATCACTATCATTCTTAAAAAGCCCATACCAGTCGGGCCCTACTTCATATTGTGAGGAAACCTAATCTTTGCGCCTGGGTTTAGGTTCAGTGCACCACCCTAAACCAATGCCACCCAAGCCACAAATCTGGCTTTATAGCTGTTACCATAGCTCCATATACTGTGTGTGTGTGTGTGTGTGTGTGTGTGTGTGTGTGTGTGTGTGTGTGTGTGTGTGTGTGTAGCCACTCTAGCCGCTAACCTGTCTTGTAGCCGGCTCTGTATTCCTGGCATTGCTGTGGTCGATAAGACAGTGGCATGCAATATTAATGCAGTCCTCTAATGTGGTTGGTAAGAGCCTCGGACGGCCTGCGCTACTGTTTCACAGGGAACTGAGAACAAACAGTGAGCCTGAAACACAGATGTGAGGATATGGCAAGAGAGGAGGGAATAAACAGAGGAGGAAAAGAAAAAGAGAGGGGAAGGTAACGCAGTCTAAAAGAGGAAAAAGGTGATAAAGACAGATGATGAAGGGAAAGATAAAGCAGAGCCAGGCGGATGGAAACGTGGCGCAATAAAGAGGAAGGGAAAGTAGCTGCAACACAGGAGAAACGGAGGGCAGACACAGGTCACAGGAGGCAACAAGCCGGGAAGAACAGCGGCTGGAAAACAATGACAGGTCAGGTAAAATTGGAGGCATGAAAGCAGGGTGGGGAAAACGAGAAGGGGATGAAAGACTAATTTAGACGATGAGTGGGTGAAAAGTGGAGGCAGGGAGTGGAATGCGAGAAAAGCTAACAAGGTGAGATGTAGGGGGGATGAGGTAATGGAGAGAAAGTGAGAATGCGCTGGGAGGAGAGCTTAGAAAAGCAAGAGATTGTAAAAGCATTTGAGGGAGAAGAATGAGGAGAAAAGGGAGCGATGCCGTGCGATGGTCGTGCTCACCATAATGAGCGGTGTCGAGGACAACTGAGCAGGCAGATGGAGAACATAATTATACACTGCGAGGTCATCCAGAATCAACACAGTAGCCTAATACATGCTGTTTAAAACTGTATGTGTGCACAGGCAGCGTACATGAAACGGCAAATGTCTGTTTTACACTTACGTGTCACTCCAAAATATGAGTGCACATACTATTACTCACCCAGGCATAGCCTCTTTAGCTGTTGCCTGGCAACTTTGAAGCAACTAAAAGCAATGGGCGCCTATAACCCTAATGAGTTCGGGGGAAATGCTCACAGTTTACATGACTTTTAAATGACAGCACAGAAACCCCTGATCCAAATTTGCACTGTTATTTTTTTATTTTTTTTTATTTATTTTTTTTACCACTGGGTTATTAATGGAGGATCCTTGGGAGAAAGTTTTCAGAAGTCAGTTCTCTTAAAGTGGACTACATTTCTCGAGGGAATGTCTCATCTGTTTTGCGTGTCTCCTTTGCCATATTACTTACTGTATATTCCTCTCTCTTTCTCACTCACTTCTCTACTCTCGCTCCTGTTATACGTGTCGGTGGGTGGTCATTTATTATATGATTATTAATATGTTCTGTCGGTAGGTTAACTATTGCAAACCAAGAGCGGTATATAATAGCAGTCCAACATCACTAACCTCATAAATCAAATTTTTTGGTAGAAGTGATATTTCTACATGGCAAATAATTTACTAGTAAGTGTTGTAGAGTCATAGAAAACCAACAGACCCAACAGTCATGACATGCATGCTGCTCATTCTGTGTAACTGAATCTTTAATTGAAAGGGGCATCTTCAAAATAATAGCAGTGTTGTGTTCAATTAGTGAGGTGATTGATTCTGAGGAAGGAAGGAAGCAAATGTTGTGCATGCTGGTTATAGTGCTTTTCACACTGAAATACTCAGCAAAATGGGTAATTCCAGACATTGCTCTGAGGAACAGCGGACTTTGATTAAAAAGTTGATTGGAGAGGGGAAAACATATAAAGAAGTGCAGAAAAGTATAGGCTGCTCAGCCAAAATGATTTCAAATGCCTTGAAATGGCATCCAAAGCCTGAACGACGTGGGAAGAAACGGTCAACTACCATTCAGATGGCTTGAAGAATAGCCAAAATGGCAAAGTCTCAACCAATGATCAGCTCCAGGAAAATCAAAGAAGACTTAAAGTTACCTGTGAGTAGTGTTAGGATCAGAAGAAGGCTATGTGAAGCAAAGCTATCAGCTAGAAGCCCCCGCAAAGTCCCATTGCTGAAAAAAAGACATGTACTGAATAGGTTGAAATTTGCCAAAGGACACATTGACTGGCCAAAGGAGAAATGGGGCAACATTCTGTGGACTGATGAGAGCAAAATTGTTCTTTTTGGGTCTAGGGGCCGCAGACAGTTTGTCCGACGACCCCCATGCACTGAATTCAAGCCACAGTACATCGTGAAGACAGTAAAGCATGGTGGTGCAAACATCATATTATGGGGATGTTTCTCATACTGTGGTGTTGGGCCTATTTATCACATACCAGGGATCATGGATCAGTTTCAATACATCAAAATACTTGAAGAGGTCATGTTGCCTTATGATGAAGAGGAAATGCCTTTGAAATGGGTCTTTCAACAAGACAATGACCCAAAACACACCAGTAAGCGAGCAAAGTCTTGGTTCCAGATGAACAAGATTGATGTTATGGAGTGGCCAGCCCAATCCCCAGACCTCAATCCCATAGAAAACTTGTGGGGTGACATCAAAAATGCTGTTTCTGTAGCAAAACCCAGTAATGCAGAGGAATTGTTGAATGTAGTTCAATGGTCCTGGGCTGGAATACCTGTTCACAGGTGCCAGAAGTTGGTCGACTCCATGCAACACAGATGTGAAGCAGTTCTCAGAAATAATGGATAACTAAATATTAGTGCAGTGATTCAAAGTAAAGCAAACCCTTTTTCAGTTTATACAGTAAATGTTTGAGTTTGTAAAGAAAAATGCAAATACTGCTATTTTTTTGAACAACCTAATGTTCCTTTTTCTTCACTTTCTGTAAAGGTATAACACAAACTTCATCAATTTTGGTCAATTTTGGTCATGTTTGGATTTGGAATTGAATGTGCAGTGTTCCCAATGCATTGATATTATGGAATTAAAAGCTATTCTAAGGATTTTGAGCATTATTCACTTTTTTAAACACACTGCTAGTATTCTGAACACAACTGTATATAGCACTTTACAGCAACCAGCAGGTATCCAAAGTGCTTTACATCAGGAATCAAGTATAAAACAACATATCATACAATAAAAAGAATGAAACATATAACACAGTAAAATCAGAAAAGGTTACAAAGAAACAAAGGAGAGTGAAATTGTCACACCACTACTACGTATTAAAAGCCTAGTCTAAACACATAGGTTTTGAGTTTGGACCTTAAAAGAGCTACATCCGTAATAGTGTGAATATCAGGGGGTAACTTGTTCCAGTCTCGGGGCAAAAGCCTGATCACCCCACCGTTTATACCTCGACCTTGGGACTTCTAAATCCAGCTGATTTGAAGACCGCAGTGACCGGTTGTGCTCACGCAAAGTAAAAATTTCGGACAAATACTCCGGAGCCAGGTCATTTAAGGCCTTGAAAACAAACAATAAGATCTTGAAATCTATTCTAAAACGCACAGGGAGCCAATGTAGGGTGTAGAGAACAGGAGTGATGTGTGCGCGTCTAGATGTATTTGTTAAAAAGCGAGCAGCAGCGTTTTGAACAAGTTGAAGGTGTGAGATGGCCTTTCACCATGCACATTCCCTCGGCTGTTAAGTTCACTGATTTGTCAGCAGTGCTTTTTGATGGAAGCTAGCTAGCTGCATTTGGATCTGGAGCAGCACTGGTATTTTGCAAATAGAAGAGGGAGTGGGAGACGGGGAGAAGTAGTTAATTTTTCCGGTTTAGGATTTTTCATCGTTGTCTGCCAAAGTTTTTTTCAGGGAGGGAGAGTTGTGTGTGGAAAATGCATAACTCAAACCCATTACGGCTTGCTTTTAGCATCAAGTAAAATTGAGTAAAGTACACTGGTGCTGCACTTGATGATGCATTATCATCTCTCAAGTGGGCGAATTGTGGCTTTGGCTGTAAGCAAAAAAAAAGATGGAAACATGAATCCTGTCCAGTTTTAAACATAGGCATGTACACACTTTTTTAAAGTATGTGCTGTAGAGTACATGCCATTTTGTACAGACTGGTTCAATTTAACTTCATATTCAGTAACAGTGAGAGAACAAAGTATAGATGTTTGGGAGTCCTTTCACAAGGTGAGCCTTTATTTTCATTTTCACATTGTTGAAATTTCCCTTGTTCTTATAATACACCCAAAATGGCCAAAAATGAAAAAGAAATGCAGTTCTTGATATAAAATAGTACAACTGTTTGCTCTGATGAATTAGACATCAAAAGAAAAACTGTATCACCTACTTCATTGTAATGATTCACTTACAACCTCTTCATTCAATAGCTTCTCAATTTCCAACCACGCACGCACGCACACGAACACGCGCACACACACACACACACACACACACGCACGCACGCACGCACTGACCAACCAGCCTCCATGTGTCGCTCTCATATCTTCTCTTTAAGCCCACGAGTGTTTGGTTTTCTGTTTTCCATTCAAGTGGTCATATCGCCAACACTGTATCTATCTACTCATATTGACACTTGAAAGCAGCAGGGTCAATGACCATGCGGCACTGCTCGGAACACCAACAATGCCTCCCTCTCATTCATTACCTTTACCGAGTGTGCCGTGAACATTCACTTCAGTGTCAATTCCTCTCCACACAGAGACAGTATCTCAGGATCTACAGGTCCACTAGCCAGTGTAGCTTCTGTTTAATCCCTCTATCTCATTCTTGGCGAGGAGGGTGATGAGTGGGTTTGCGTTGGTGAGTATGTGGGGTAGCCTAAGAGCATTAGTTTACATATGAAAAGGGTACACAGATTTGAATTATTCTAGTGATTTTTCTAAAGGTTTTAAAATAATCTACATGGGCTTAAAAATAGGGATGCATCGGTATTGGGGTACAATACTGTGCCCATGTACTCATAAACTCATAAAATTACTCGGATACAGCCGCACACTATACCACTTCATGCATCACTAGGGTGATCAGACGTCCCCGGTTTCCGTGGACAGTCCCCGGTTTCAGTGAGCTATCCCCGGCTGGAGCTGTCCCCGGAAATGTCCCCGGTTTTCACTGTGACTGACAGACCGGAAAATTGGAATGAAAGAAAGAAAACACTAACCAAACGTCTAGTCGTGCACCCTACACGCGCAGGCTCAAGACAGCCAGAGCGAGCACTGCTCAGAGCTGAGAGACGTTTTAAAATGCCCCTTTTATGATGCTAAAATTACTGTTTATTTACATGGAGTCTGGTGGGTTTAGCGAACGCAATTTCGCTGACTTTTTTATGTTTAAAAAAGGATCTTACTCTAACAGAAAGATCGACCTCCTTAGAAATCCTTTCCATAATGTTGTCAGACACTTAGAACATTAATCTGAGCCTGTTAGTGGCAAAATGAGCACTTTTATGAACGTAAATACAAGCTGGACAATTGTCCTATTAACTTACATTGTAGCTTGTGTCGCCGTTGCTGACTGTAGCGATCTCGTTTAATACTGGACCAATGTCAAAGGAAAATATTTCCTCAATAGTTTTAATTGTATCCGATACTCAATGAGCTGTTGCAGAAACAAGCCCAGCGTGAAGCAATAAAGCAAAAGCTGTCAGATAAATGTAGTGCAGTAAACATTACAACATTTCCATCTGATGTGTAGTGGAGTACAAGTATGAAGGAGCAGCAGGGGCGATTCTAGGATCAGACCTTTAGGGGGGCTCAGCCCCTAATGAGAATGTGACTCGGACATAGTGCATGCGAAAGTGTTAATCTGCGCCATGAAATTATTACCAACTTCTTCAAAACCGCACACCTGCTCTCCCTCTGACAGATAGAGACTCAGCCAAAGGTGTGAGTCTGGCACAACCACCTCAACCAGAATCTAAGCTTTCCAATGATATTAGCGCCAGTTGCTGTGACAAATGGTTTGCGAGAAAATTAACATTGAACTTACATGAAATGTTATCATATTTACATTCTGCATAAATCTATGCACACCATTACTCTCTGTGAAATATTTCACAAACTCTTCACTCAACACATGCGTTTCCAGCGGTTCCTGGGTAATCTGGTTTTGAAATTGCAAACAAATGTCTACATGGTCTCCAACTTTTGGGCCAAAATTATATATTGTAATATATACATGTATTCTCATGTAAACTATTTATGTCAGCACAGACATTTTTGTAAATTGCTTAGCCAGTGTATCCCACAATAATGGTTATTATATTGCCAGATTCCAGACAATCCCACTTACTTATATATATATATATATATATATATATATATATATATATATATATATATATATATATCCCACTTACAAATATGAATATATATTTCTACTGGTATGCTTCCTAGTGACATTAATGCAAAAATA
Source organism: Sander vitreus (assembly GCF_031162955.1). Lineage (NCBI taxonomy): Eukaryota > Metazoa > Chordata > Actinopteri > Perciformes > Percidae > Sander > Sander vitreus. The sequence goes on from NC_135856.1 coordinate 32,923,535, forward strand.
TGAAGAAAAAACTATTCCACCTGTGTGTGGATGGTTAAAATTCTGAAGTGCAAAATAGTTCAGGCTACAGCACAAATATTTCCATCCGTAGATAAGAATAATTAGCTTAAAGCTAAACGGTCTAAAGTGTGGCTGTATTTCACAATCTTCAAGAGTCTGTAGCTAAAGACACAGCGTAGCTTATCTTTTTCAGACACCGTGGTCGCTGCCAGAGTTGCAGATGTCAGAGTTACAAACAGAAGTGGAAAATCCTCCTGCTCAAAGAAGTCACCCGTTGAGTGAGTTACGTGAACAAACAGCAAAGGGCATCACGTGTGGGCACCCACAGGACTCCATGGTGCATTCAGGTACACCTTGTAAAGTCATGATGCAATAATGCATGTTTTCAAAGTCATTTTTGAACTTTATTCTTGTATTCTTTTACTGTATTATGAAGTACTCATATCTGTACTCAAATGTAAGTACTTTTACATCTAAAAAAGGTGTTATCACTGCATCCCTAATTACAAACCTTCAATTTGCATCTATTTGCTGAGGCGCTCCTTATAAAAGACGTTGTGCTTTTAGTACCGTTTTGTTGAGAATGACTGTTTCTCAAACATGTCCTATGGGAGCCACATAACGTAAAATAAACTGATTTATGCCATTTTACATACATGAGAGGAGAAAGATAACGAAGGCAGATGCTTTCATTCAGGGAGCAAGGCTTACCGAAAGAGTGTGAAAAAGATGTGAATCATAAGCTATGGCCTTGACTGTACTAGACCTCCGCTAAATTGATCAATTTTTTCCCTACAAACTTATTGACTCATTGTAATATTGCACCTTCCAACTTCTCTTTCCCTCTTTCTGTCACCCTCTCTGAAACACACACGCACGCACACACCTTGGAGAGCACCTCAGAGCTCACTCCTTGTCTCTGTCCTCAGTCCTCACAGTTGTGGTACTATATAATGCATGAAGTTCGATAAAAGCATATTTTTGCGGCTTGGCCTTATAACGAGTCTGATGTGGGTATTATAAAACACTGTATTTAACCATGTTTTACTGAAATGGTGACTCTTTGGAACATGCTGAGCACACAGGTGAAGAGCAGACAAGTGGATTACGCTGCAGGAGTGGTTTGATGAGTTTCTATTGTTTGGACACGATTCACTATTTAGAACTTGTCACTCTTTAAATCAACTGCAACCAACATGAAGTCGAGATGCCCACAGTTAGTTTGCAAGAAGAAGAAGAAGAATAATAAGCAAACTACAAACATTTCCAAGCCCCGTTCAGTACTACAGGGGATAGTCATTTGACAGTGAAAATATAGAATTTGGGAGTATCTCTCGCTCTGTTCCACCTACAGTCATGTCATCCAGTTTGGCACTGAACCTAATACTTCTCCCCTCAACACATTTCAGCACCGTTGGCAAGTTGCCATTCTGTCAAATCTAGCTAGCTAATGAATGAACATGTCAATCACGCATTAAAGGCCCAGAGAGCAGCAGTGTTACATACTGTATGTGAATACCCTCCTCAGTTGTGACACATAACTGACAGACTGCTCACAATCCCTTCGGCTCTCGGAAGAAAAGATTCTAAACAAATCAAAGGAACAGCGTGGAAGTTGTTAAGGACATTTCGAGGAGTTGACGGTGGAGTCCAGCAACGCGGCATATACCAATGCGACTGCGAGACAGAAGACATTTCCAGCCAAATCTCCTGACAGCTGATCTAATGAAACACCTGTAGTCAGGATGGAAATATTCCATGCAGTCTGAAATACACAGCAGAGGTGTTGGCTATGCAAATCATTATTAAATGATAAAGGCCATGAAGACATAATTAAAGCTCATACGTTATGCTCATTTTCAGGTTCATAATTGTATTTTAAGGTTGTACCAGAATAGGTTTACATGGTTTCATTTTCAAAAAACACCATATTTTTGTTGTACTGCACAGCTCTCTCTCAGCTGCAGATCCTCTTTTCACTCACACATGCGCAGTAGCTAGGTAAGAATCATGTTAGCTAGCTGTTTCCATAGACAGT